>NC_057795.1:146098780-146107839 GCF_018294505.1 Triticum aestivum | reverse complement strand
AGGCGTCACGTCCCCTCAGGTGGTCCAAGTACGCCATCACCTTCGACTTTACAAACTAGCTCAAGTGTTCAGCCATCGCCGGCGCGCTCCCCATTGTTTGCTCACCGACTATCAGCAACGTCCTCATCACCAAGACAGTCATTGACGGTGGCGCATGATACGTCTCCAATGTATCTATAATTTATGAAGTATTCATGCTATTATATTATCATTCTTGGATGTTTTACAATCATTTTATAGCAACTTTATATTATTTTTTGGGACTAACCTATTGATCCAGTGCCAGTTGTTGTTTTTGCTTGTTTTTTACAGCTGGAAATCAATATCAAACGGAGCCCAAACACCGTGAAACTTTTTGTGGATTTTTTTATGGACCAGAAGACATCCAAAGGGCCAGAGCAGCACCTGGGGGTGCCCCGAGGGGGGACAACCCACCCAGGTGGGTTGTGCCCACCTCAGTGGCCTCCCAAAACCCATCTTCACCCTATAAATGCCCAAATATTCCAAAAACCCTCGGGGTTACCCTAGATCAGAAGTTCCGCTGCCGCAAGCCTCTGTATCCACGAAAACCAATCTAGACCCTATTCCGGCACACTGCTTAAGGGGGAGATCATCACCAGTGGCCATCTTCATCATCCCGGTGGCCACCATGATGAGAAGGGAGTAGTCCATCCTCGGGGCTGAGGGTTTGTACCAGTAGTTATGTGTTTAATCTCTCTCTCTCTCTCTCTCTCTCTCTCTCTCTCGTGTTCTTGAGATGTCACGATCTTGATGTAGCACGGGCTTTGTTAATATAGTCGGATCATATGGTGTTTTCCCCTCTCTATCTTATTGTGATGAATTGAGATTTCCCTTTCAGATTTCGTTTTATCGGACTCAATACTTTTATGGATTTGAGAGCATTTGATATATGTCTTGCATGTGAATACTCGTGGTGACAATGGGTTATCATATTGATTCACTTGATATGTGTTTTGGCACTCAACCCGTGGATTTCCGAGGTGACATTGGGGTAATCTATGCATAGGGGTTGATGCACGTTCTCGTCTTTGTTTCTCCGGTAGAAATCTTGGGGCACTCTTTGAGGTTCTTTGTATTGGATTGAGTATTATGAATCTAAATTTGCCTTGGTGTTATTTTAGTACGAACTCTTGGTTAGATCGATTGTAAAGAATAGCTTGATGTTATTTTAGTATGAACTCTAGAATAGATTGATCGAAAAGAATAGGTTTGAGGTGGTTTCGTACCCTACAAACAATTTCTTCTTATGTTCTCTTCTAGATAGGAACTTTGGAGTGATTCTTCATTGAACTTTTAGGGATGGTTATATGATCCAATTATATTAGCATTGTTGAGAGATTGCACTAGTGAAAGTACGGACCCTATGCCTTGTTTTCAGGCATTGCAATACCGTTTGTGGTCACTTTTATCGTTCACTACCTTGCTGTTTTTTATTTTTTCAGATTATAAAAATATATTATTATCATCCATATTACACTTGTATCACCATCTCTTCGCCGAACTAGTGCACCTATACAATTTGCCATTGTATTGGGTGTGTTGGGGACACAAGAGATTTCTTGTATTTGGTTGCAGGGTTGTTTGAGAGAGACCGTCTTCATCCTACACCTCCCACGGATTGATAACCTTAGATCATCCACTTGAGGGAAAATTGCTACTATCCTACAAAACTCTGCGCTTGGAGGCCCAACACGAGTCTACAAGAATAAAGTTGTGTAGTAGACATCAAGCTCTTTTCTGGCGCCGTTGCTGATGAGCTGAGTGCATGAAGGTATATCTTTAGATCTTTTAATTGAATCTTTTAGTTTCGTGTTTTATCACTAGTTTGGTTTATAAAAGATAAAAACAAAAAAATGGAATTGAGGTTGCATCATATTATTCATCTTTATAATGTCTTTCGTGAAAATGATGGAACAGAAAATTATGCTCAATTGTTCGAAGAAGAATGCTATAAAATGTTTGGCATACAATCCATGAATGATTAGCATGATTGAAATGTTGCTAGTATGAATTCTTTGAATATCCATGATGTTAGATATATACAAATCCATAAGCTTGGGGATGTTATGTTTGATGAAGATGATATTTTTATTCCCCCAAGTTTTGATGTGCAAATTTGTTATAATCATAGCATGCCTCTTATTTATGATGTTTGGAATGATGAATGTGAATTTGGAAGAGTGTCAACTCTAGGTAATGATCCCACTATTTTGGAGGGTGTTGAATCTTATCACAATGATGAAAGTGGATTTGGAGAGGTCATGACTTTATTTACTGATGAATCCACCATTTTGGATGAGGCTTCAATTGACTATGATAACAAAGTTCCTATCTATGATGATTATGGTGATGACATGTATGCTACAAAGAATAATGATAACCATGAAACTTGTCATCCTGATTTTAATTTTCAATCCCACAATAGTAAATTTGTTGAGTTTGCTCTCACTACTATTCATGAGAATAAATTTGCTTATGTGGAGATTAATAAAATTTCTATGCTTTTGCGTCATGAAAAGAATGCTTTATGTGATAGTTATATTGTTGAATTCATTCATGATGCTACTGAAAATTACTATGAGAGAGTAATATATGCTTTTACATATTGCAATAATATCAAGTTTCCTCTCTTTATGTTGAAAGTTTTGAAGTTGCAATTGTTTTTGCCTTCCTATGCTAGTTGATTCTTGCTCCTGCAATTTTTTTGCTCACAAAATCCCTATGCATAGGAAGTCTGTTAGGCTTAAGTGTGCTTGCCATGTGATTCATGATGCTCATTTTCATGTTTCAATTCATTACTTTTATGCGAGCGTCATTGAAATCATCATGCCTAGCTAAAAAGGCATTAAAGAAAAGTGCTTGTTGGGAGACAACCCAACAATTTTACCTACTGTTTTTGTGTGTTCACATGATTAGGCTACTGTAGTAATCATGTTTTATTGCTTTTGTTTCAATAAAGTGCCAAGTAAAGCTTTTGGGATACTGTGGATGATAGTTGACTTGAATCTGTGCAAAAACAGAAACTTTTGCGCTCAGTCCAGGAATTTTGAAAATTCACTGGAATGTGATTTTTGATCTTTTTTTCTTTTACAGGTGATAGATATACAAATTCTCTACGTAGTCCTAATTTTTCAAAAAATTTGGTGTAGAAGAAATATGGTTGGAGTACGGATTACTACAGACTGTTCTATTTTTGACAGATTCTGTTTTCAATGCATAGTTTGCTTGTGCCCTAGTTTCTATGGATTATATTGCTCAATATAAATTGTGGAAATGATATGCTATAGTAGTCATTGTGTGGAAACAATCATGAATCTTGTCTTTGACAGTACCAAAAGTGAATGGTTTGCTCTTTATCATACTAACCTATCTCACGAAGTTCCGTTAAGTTTTGTGTGATTGAAGTTTTCAAGTTTTGGGTGAGATATCGATATGAGGAGAAAAAGGAGTAACAAGACCCTAATCTTGGGGATGCCCAAGGCACCCCCAAGGTAATATTCAAGGAAGATCCAACCAACTAATCTTGGGGATGCCCTGGAAGGCATCCCCTCTTTCGTCTCCAATAATATCGGTAACCTTACTTGAGGCTATATTTTTATTCGTCACATGCTATGAGTTTGGCTTGGAGTATCATTTTATTTTGTTATGATTTGCTTTCTGTTATTTAGAATAATGTTTTGCATCTTTTATTTCAATAAAAATTTCAAGTATAGCATTTGTCATGCTTATTTTAAAAGTCTATATGTTGCTGTTTCAAAATAGAAAGTTTATCACGGTTGCAAAAATTCTCTAGAAAAGTCAGGATGTGACAAAATGTTGAAATTTTTTGCATAATAATCTTTGATAAATCTTCTACAGTGTCGTAATTTTTCATAATTTTTGGAGTTAAAGAAGTATTGGTACTCTTGCATTCTTTACAGACTGTACTGTTTTGGCAGATTGCTGTTATGTTTGCATTGTTTGCATATGTTTGCTTGTTTAATGATTCTATTTGAGTATAGGAGTATTAATTATGCAGAGGCATTTAGTATGAAATGTTGAATAATAATTTTGGTGATTTGCTAGAGCAGAGAAGGATAAGGTTTTGCATTGATTTGTACTAACTTATCTCACGAGTTCTTGTTGAGTTTTGTGTGGATGAAGTTTTTGAGATTTAGAGAAACCGTGATATGAGAGGAATTAAGGAGACACAAAATCTCAAGCTTGGGGATGCCCAAGGCATCCCAAGATAATATTTCAAGAAGTCTCAAGCGTCTAAGCTTGGGGATGCCCCGGTAGGCATCCCACCTTTCTTCATCAACAATTATCGGTTAGTATTGGTTGAGCCTAAGTTTTTGCTTCTTCACATGATGTGTGCTATCCTTGGAATGCCATTTTATTTTGTTTTGCTTGATGTTTTAATAAAATACTTAGATCTGGAAGTTTATAAATAATAGAGAGTCCTCACATAGCTACATATTTACATAACTACTCGCTTGATCTTCACTTATAGCTTTTTGGAGTAGCTTGTCATTTACTCTTGTGCTTCACTTATATCCTATGAGTAAATTATTGAATGAATTTAATATCTTGAAGTTGAAATTATATGTTCATATCATTCCTAGTAGTAGCTTCACATTGGGTTTAGAAAGTGAAATCTTTTGAAGCTTGACAATCACAATATTGGTCATACAAGCAATTCATGAATGATTACTATAAGGAAGAGAACTTTCACATGAAAATATATTATCTTGGACATCTTCTATGATTGTGAATACCCATTAATTATTTTCAAACTTGAGAAAATTAGTTGAAGTTGGACAAGGAATACAATGTAATGAGTTATGTTTGGGTATAATTGCATAGAAGTTATATTGTTATGGATCCTCCAACATGTGGTGTTTGCCTAGGATCTTTTGCTACACAAAAATTCATACCAAGTAGAGATACTACTTGTGCATCCAAAAAACCCTAAACCCAGTTTCTTGCCATGAGTGTCCACCATACCTACCTATGGATTGAATAAGATCCTTCAAGTAAGTTGTCATTGGTGCATAAAGCAATAAAATTGCTCCTAAATATGTTTGATTTTTAATGTAAGGGAAAATTGAGCGTTGTACGAACTTGTGATGGCAAAGTAATAAAAGCGACGGACTGCATAGTAAAGTTTGCTATCATAAGGGGCAATATAATGTGATGTTCCTTTGTATCAAGAGCTTGGGCATCCAAATAAAAAGCGCATGGCAACCTCTGCTTCCCTCTACGAAGGGTCTATCTTTTACTTTTCAGTATTTACTTTTATGCAAAGAGTCAATAGTATAAATTCTCATTTCAACCTCAATTATTCTCTAGTTGGCAAGCATAATGTGGTGGGGAAAGATTTAGGCACATATGACTAGTCAAATATATTTGATCATGATTTATTGCTGTTGACAATTATCTCTATGATAAACGAGTTGGGAGGTGAAATATTAAGCCCCTATCTTTCTTTGTGTTCGATGGATGCATTTTTCTAAGAATATGCTTTGAGTAGTAGCAATCATGGAAGACTATATGATAATTGAGTATGTGGAGCTCTTACTTAGACTTTGTTGAATAAGTTGAATTGCAATTGCTTGGTGACTGAGAACATAGGTTGTTGAGTTTCAAGAGAATTCATTGTTTGAACCTTAACATGTGAATTGGTTGCTACTTTGATATGAGAAGTTCTATAAGAAATAATTGTTGTTATGATGCTAGGAAAGGTGATTGAAATTGTCATTGATCAAACTTGTGCACTTTGCTAGCATTCACACTTCATAAATTATTTCTTTTATCATTTACCTACTCGAGGACGAGTGGGAATTAAGCTTGGGGATGCTGATACGTCTCCAACGTATCTATAATTTATGAAGTATTCATGTTGTTATATTATCATTCTTGGATGTTTAACAATCATTTTATAGCAAATTTATATCATTATTTGGGACTAACCTATTGAGCCAGTGCCCAGTACCAGTTGTTGTTTTTTGCTTGTTTTTTACATCGCAGGAAATCAATATCAAACGGGGTCCAAACACCGCAAAACTTTTTGTGGATTTCTTTATGAACCAGAAGACATCCAAAGGGCCAAAGCAGCACCTGGGGGGTGCCCCAAGGGGGGAACAACCCACCAGGGCGCGCCTGGGGGCCCAGACGTGCCCAGGTGGGTTGTGCCCACCTGGGTGGCCTCCTGTACCCCCTCTCCACCCTATAAATGCCCAAACATTCCAAAAACCCACAGGGTTACCCTAGATCGGAAGTTCTACCATTGCAATCCTCTGTATCCACGAAAACCAATCTAGACCCTGTTCTGGCACCCTGCCGGAGGGGGAAATCATCACCCGTGGCCATCTTCATCATCTCGGCGGCCACCATGATGAGAAGGGACTAGTCCACCCTCAGGGCTAAGGGTTTGTACCAGTAGCTATGTGTTTAATCTCTCTCTCTCGTGTTCTTGAGATGTCACGATCTTTATGTAGCGCGGGCTTTCTTAATATAGTCGGATCATATGGTGTTTTCCCCTCTCTGTCTTTTTGTGATGAATTGAGTTTTCCCTTTGAGATTTCATTTTATCGGATTGAATACTTTTATGGATTTGAGAGCACTTGATATATGTCTTGCATATGAATACTCGTGATGACAATGGGGTATCATATTGATTCACTTGATATGTGTTTTGGCACTCAACTCGCGGATTCCCGAGGTGATTGTCGGTGTCAAAACCGGCGGATCTCGGGTAGGGGGTCCTGATCTGTGCGTCTTAGGCTGATGGTAACAGGAAGCAAGGGACACAATGTTTACCCAGGTTCGGGCTCTCTCGATGGAGGTAAAACCCTACTTCCTACTTGATTAATATTGAAGATATGAGTAGTGCAAGAGTAGATCTACCACGAGATCGTAGAGGCTAAACCCTAAGAGATAGCCTATGATGGTATGATTGTAATTGTGATCGGCCTTCTAAGGACCATCCTCTTCGGTTTATATAGACACCGGAGAGGGCTAGGGTTTACATGGAGTCGGTTACAAGGAAGGAAATATAATATCCGAATCACCAAGCTTGTCTTCCACGCAAACGAGAGTCCCATCTGGACATGGGCCGAAGTCTTGAGTCTTGTATCTTCACGCTTCAATAGTTCGGACGATGTATACAGTCCGGCTGTCCGGATACCCCCTAATCCAGGACTCCCTCAGTAGCCCCTGAACTAGGCTTTAATGACGATGAGTCCGGCGCGTAGTCTTGTCTTCGGCATTGCAAGGCAGGTTCCTTCTTCCGAATACTCCAAGGTTATTGTCGAACACGTAGGCCATGTCTGGATCTGCAAAATGATCTTCACATACCACCATAGAGAGAATGATACTTCAGCTGACAACTTTTTAAACGACGTGACATGTCCTCACGGTCGGGTCATTATTCGAACTGTTTTTCCGCCACCAGCCACAACACGTATTGCGAGGCGGTTTCCTTGACACGTCTTGTCGAAGCAGAGATCGTGCCCCCTTATCACGGGATTCTCATCAATACGGGTATGGGTAATCCCCCCGTGCCATCAATCGTGGCGCTTGGGAAGTAAGTGATTCTCAACAGGCTAGTTGGGAAGCGCACCGCTTCCGTCGCCTCTATAAAGGGATAAGAGTTCCCCTTTCTTACCCACGCCTTCTTCCTCCTCTGCCCACTCTTGCCTCCTCGAGCTCCAGCGCCTTAGTCCAAGTCTTCTCCGCAAAGCTAAACATGTCCGGAGCAGGAGGCAAATGGGTGGCTTCCACCGTGAAGGAGAAGAACATCGCAAGTCTTCAGGCGGCCAGATACTTGGCCGCAGACATAGCGCATCGGCTACCAGATGGCGGGCAGGTCATTCCTACTCCAGGACCCCACGAGAGGGTCATGTTCCTTGCCCACTTCGTCCGTGGACTGGGGTTTCCACTCCACCCCTTCGTCTGCGGGCTCATGTTCTACTACGGGCTAGATTTCCATGATCTAGCCCCGAACTTCGTCCTCAACATCTCGGCTTTCATCGTCGTATGTGAGGCTTTCCTCCGCATCAAGCCTCATTTCGGCTTGTGGCTGCAAACCTTCTGCGTGAAGCCGAAGATCATGAGCGGCTAGCAAGCGGAGTGCGGAGGAGCCATGGTGGGAAAAATGCCTAACGTCACCTGGCTTGACGGCTCCTTTGCGGAAACCGTGAAGGGGTGGCAGTCGGGGTGGTTCTACATCACCGAGCCGCACGACGCCAACTGGATGGCGGCCCCCAAGTTCCGATCTGGAACCCCTATGCGGCTCACCTCCTGGGAACAGAAGGGCCTGTTGTGGGGTGAATCTACAGAGCTGGCCGGACTCATAAACTGCATCAATGGCATGAAGGACAAGAACATCAAGCTTGTCAACATGATCCAGGTCATGCTCGTTCGTTGAATCCTGCCGTGCTAAAGGCGGGCATTTAATCTGTGGGAGTTCGTCCCGACCGAACACCAGACGCTCTAGAGGCTCTACGGCATGAAGCACAAGAACGTGTGGAAGGCGTTCTTCAAGGCCTCCGAAGTACCTCCTCTCATATCCGAGGACCGTGGGCTCCACGCCACGCGGCACCCTATCCAGGTGAGTTCTCAGGCTGCCATCGGGTTCGGTTCTTCCCAATATATTCATGGGGAATCCTTAAGTGATTGTGTATATTTGTTCAGGATTATGTGGAGACAGCAGAGCAGATAGACTATCCGGCTCAACTGCCGGAAAGCCCAGCTACTGATCTTCTGACGAAGATGCTGGTCCCGGCGCCCTACAAGGGGCCGGAGAAGAAAGCCGATAATAAGGCCCTGGGGACCCGAAAGGGTCTCCGACGTAAGGCTGCGCAAAAAGCCTCGTCCGAAGAGGACGAGGAAAACTCCTCCCCCAAAGGGGAAGAAGAAGAAGAGGAGGCCGCCCCCTCCGGAAAGGATGGGGGGCCTGAGACGGTGGGCCAGGGGACCAGGAGTGGCCCCCGATGCAAGGCCGTCATACCCTTGTCGTCTGATGATGACGAGGCAGATTCCACCCGTGGAAGCGG
>NC_057795.1:146081569-146098614 GCF_018294505.1 Triticum aestivum | reverse complement strand
ACTGGGACATCCAAGAAGGGAAAGGTGTCCCTTCCGGACTACTCCGCCACCGCCGCCGATAGCGAGGAAGGGTGGCTGCCCCGGAAGAAGCCCCTAGTGCGATCGTAAGTATCCGCACTCCATCATAATTTTGCTTCATAGTTTTGTTATAACGCCGAACTTGTATGCATTCCGGCCAGGGCCCATCCCGAGGTGTCATCTTCGGACGGGTCCTTGAGCTAGTCAGCAATGAACTCCCTCCCGACGGCCACTTCTCCTCGGCCTGCGGATGACACGGAGGTGTTGTCCCAAAGGCTGCCAGAGATGGGGGAGGTGGCCCTGGAAGCGCCTCAAGGCGGCGTTCCAGACATCGGACTCACGGGGTTCAAGATCCCCACGGATTGTGTTGGTGAGAGCCGCAGTAAGTCAGACTCTCAGCCGAACACTCTCCCGGAGCCTTCAGTGGTTCCGGATTCAGGCGGGCAGCCCCTCGTTAGGGACGGAGGGCCGTCTGTGTCGAGGACTTCCGTTGCGCCCGAGGCGCCGGATTGTCTGCTGGAAGCGCTTGTGGCGCTTCCATAGATGAAGAGCACCATGTTGGCGTTCTGGGAATGGGGGTCCCCAGACTTGCCTGCTTGCGGCCTGCGGCGTGTCTCAAGGGGCAGCCCAGCACGGCCCATCTTCATCGGCATGAGTTCAAGACCCTCGCGAGGGGCCAAGCCTCGCGGGGTGGACGACAGGAAGCCTCCTCAGGCACGGCCTCGTCAGGCAGGCTCGCGAGGAGGCGGAGAGATCAAGGCGGGGTACCTCACGAGGTGCCCATGACGCAAGCCATGACGACCAAGGCCAGGCAGGCGCCAGGCGGGCGCCGGCCCGCGCAGAGTCCTTGTTTCCTCTTTGGTGTATAGGGAGCAAGCGTAGGCAAGAGTATCAAGCAAAGGCGGCCATTTCGGTGCAACAAGACAAAGACCAGCAGAACGGCAGGATGGAGGTCATCGTGGAGCCCAAGCCGGCGTCACCGCCAGAGTCTTTGGCAGGCAAGGACCGACTTTAGTCAGGATAAGTGTACTAGATGTTCTCCTTCAAAATGGCTAATTGTTGGCGCCCTTCCCGCTCAATATTTGGGAAGAGGCCCAGGGCCTTTGCCTATAATTAGGACTAGCCACCCACAAGGTAGAGGCATCTAGAAATTGATCGGATTATCATTTGGAGCGACTGAACTCCCCCCCAGCAGTTCATCGCACCGGCCAAGAACAGACCCTCGCGAGGTTGTTCTTCCTTGTATTGTTCATCATCAGCCCAAGAGGCAATCCACCACACCACGAACTAGAGTACGGTATTACACCACAATGGTGGCCCGAACTAGTATAAACCCTGTGTCTCTTGTGTTGCTCTTTTCATAGCTTAGATCCATAGCGAGGCGGTGAGGCGCAGGTAGGTAGAGGGTGAAATCTCTGCGCGCACCCCAGTGTTCGAATCTAGAGGGTCTGCCGGAACCCGAAATCTGACATTTGGCGCGCCAGGTAGGGGTGCGCCGGAATTCGTCTTCCGCCACCCTGTTCTTCATCGACCATCGCATCCATGTCAGACGCTCATTGGGCCCGCGCCGAGCACCGTGCCACTCTCGCTTCCTGCGTCGCCCAGACGGCCCCTGTCTAAGGCTGCCCCCGCCGTTCCCCGTCGCTCACCGTCAATGCCGCCACCCGCCCGGTGGGGAACGAGCAGCAAGCATCGTCCCAGCACCCATCCATGAGGCGAGATGGCCGCACTGCTACTCCCTCACTCGCCCAGGCTGGTTCTTTGTCCCGCGCGCCCCGCGCGGCCATGGAGGCTCAAGCTGCGCTCATCGCGGCAAACGAGCTCCTGTGCTACCGCCCAGTCGACGACGTCTGTGAAGAGTGGCTCGACCACGTCATCGAGCTTGTCTGCGCCGCAGGGGGCTCCCCCGCGCCTTCCTTCTCGCTGCACCGCGCCCCGCCCCGCGCGGGCGATGAAGCTCCGGGGACGCGTCAGCCGCCTCCCCCTCAAGAAGGCGCCCTGACCCCAAGGCGCATGGCCCCTAGGCGGAACCCACTCCGTCCAGCGCCAGCGCAACAAGAGCAGAGCTGCCAAGAGGTCCCTTGTCCCCAAGAAGCTGCCCGAGTGCTCCCTGCTCCGGCCCGTCGCGACCACGCTCCTATTCCAGCACGCCAAGACCCCGCACTGCTCCCAGCCGCAGCACATGGGGACACTCAAGACCAAGCTCCCAGTCACCAAAGGCCTCCCGTGGCCACAGCAGGATGCCTCGCCTTCACCACTGCGCTGCGCAGCGTCGCATGGCCCTGCAAGTTCAAGCCAGACCTGCCTCCTCGCTACGACGGCACGGCCGACCCTGCGGAGTTCCTCCAACTCTACAAGCTGGGCATCAAAGCCGCCAATGGGGACGAGAAGGTCATGGTGAACTGGCTTCCCATGGCACTCAAGGACGGGGCCCGCACATGGCTCCTGAACCTGGCTCCTGGCACGATCTCCTCCTGGGACGAGATGCGCACACATTTCATCGCCAACTTCCAAGGTACTCGCGGCCGGCCACCCGCCGTGAGCGACATGCGCCGCATCAAGCAGCAACCAGGGGAGACCCTACAGAAGTACATCCAGCACTTCAACAACGCACGTCTCAAGATTCCCAAGGTGACTGAGGAGGCCATCATCTCAGCCTTCTCCGACGGCATGCGCGACATCAAGATGAAGGAGGAGCTGGCGATGCATGAAGATCTGTGCACTTCCTTGGAGCTGTTCAACATGGCGACCAGGTGTGCCAGGGCTGAGGAAGGGCGCCCTTCCCTCCTCGAGCTGCCAGCCGCAGACCCAGAAGAGAAGAAATCCAAGGGCAAGGACGTGAAGTGCAAGGGGGCTGCCGTGCTCGCAGCAGAGCCAGACACCAAGCGAGGCAGAGATCAGCCCGACTCTTTCAAAGGCAGCCGGTACTGTATGTACCACGACCTCCACACCCACAACACCAACGAATGTCAAGAGCTCCGAGCCGTGCGAGAAGGGAGGACCGGCCAATGCCCCGACCGCAACGATCAAGGCTACGGCTGGAGAGGAGGAAGGAACGCAGGACGTTGGGAAGACCGCGGCCCTCGCCAAGGGTGGTGCGACCGACCTCGCAAGGATCGCTGGCAGGGGCAGCCTCGCGAGGGTGACTGGAGGGATCAGCCTCGCGAGGATCGTCCGCAAGGAAACGCAGGCCTCCCTCCACTGCCGCTGCAGCCAAGGAGAAACGAGGAACATCATCAGGACGAGGGGGCTGGGGGCTTCCAGGAGCCGCGCGCGATCGCCTGCATCCTGGGCGGAGCTCAAGCCCCAGCCTCTCAATGCATCTTCAAGCAGTTCGCCCGCGAAGTGAATGCAGTCCTACCCAGGCTCGAAGCCACGCGCCCTCTCAGGTGGTCAGCATGCGCCATCACGTTCAGCTCAGCGGATCGGCTCAAGTACGCGGCCACAGCCGGAGTTATCCCAATGCTTTGCTCCCTAGTCATCAGCAACGTGCAAGTCACCAGGACCCTCATTGACGGTGGGGCAGGACTCAATGTCCTGTCCGTAGAGACATTCAACAATCTCCAGGTGCCTTACGATCAGCTTCAGCCAACCAAGCCTTTCTCTAGAGTCACCGATGGCTCCACAGTTCTGACTGGGCAGGTCCGCCTCCCTGTCACCTTCGGGGCGCGCAACAACTACCGCACCGAGCTCATCGACTTCGACGTCGCCCACATTCGCCTGCCGTACAACGCCATCCTCGGGTACCCAGCTCTGGCCAAGTTCATGGCCGTGACTCATCACGGCTACAACGTGCTCAAGATGCCAAGAAGTGGCGGAGTCATCATGGTGCCCTGTGAAGAAAGAGATGAAGTGTGCTCCCTGGAGCGAGCTTTTCAGGCCGCATCACTTGAAGACCCAGATCGCGGGAGCGGGAGGCTCCATGAGACCACTCCCAAGAAGAAGAAGACATCGCTAGGCCCGACCCCTCAGGAGGAAGGCCCCTCAGGGTCTGCGCCTGCTCAGGGGGCACCTCCTTCTGTCGCATAGGAAGGTGCGCCCGACGCCCTCCTCAAGCAGGGCTCGGGGGCTCCCTCCTACAGGGCCACCGACCTTGCTAAGGTCACGAGGGAGGCGCTTGGGCACCACTTGGAGGCGTGTTTCAGAGCACGTTTCCCTCAGGAAGGAGCAAGGCAAGGAGGGCCAAACCCTCAGGAGTTCGTCAGTCAGATCATGCAGGAGTTGCAGGAGTCAACAGTCATGAGTGGCAGCCGCCGCTTACCCGCCGCAGCTCCCCATCCAGGCGAGGATGGTGGGCTGCACGTCTGCATCGACATCCCAGGGCTCAACCGAGCCGCCTCTCGGGAACGCTTCTGGCCCTCACGTGTGGGGCGCTACGAAGGCCCACCCCACAGCTACGTTCGCATGCCCTACGGCTTGACAAACACGGCTGATGTGCGCCAGCGCCTCATGGGAAGCATCATGGAGGCTCAGGAGGCCAGGCGTTCCACAGTCCAGGCGAAGATGGAGATGGTTCGCGAGGATCCACCAGCGCCTCCGGAGCCTCTCGAGGCTCCTGGGCCTGGGGGCTCGTGAAGATCGGCTTCCGCAGCCCACGACGTCCACTACTTCAGGACCCCTTTCGTCTTCAACGCTACCAGGTGACATCCTTCAAGTTTCGTTTCTAGCTGGGAGCGCCCCCAGGGCTGCATTATTCCCAGGCCGCGTGGGTCCGTCCCTGCGGGATGTATCCCCTTTTACTTTATGTTCCTAGCTTACCTTGTTGGGGGCTCCCCTCGGGCTGCATCATCCCCAAGTCGCTCGGGTCAGACCCAACGGCATGTACCCCTCTTGCGTTTATTTTCGGGCCATGCATTCGACCCATCATGCTTGTTATTTGATGCCTGTCCGCGGCACCTCTTCATCCTTCATGTCGGCCGTTTGCACGTTAAAGGGGGTTACCTGAGCATCGCGACTCAGGGCTCCTACTGGCCCTCCAGCCCTCACCCTCTGGCTTTGTCCACGGCAAACCAACGATGGTTGAGACCCGCTCGAGGGCCGGGACCCGAGGACGTAGAGCATCGGCATCTAACCAAGCTTGCGCGTTAAAGGGGGGGTACCTAAGCATCGTGACTCAGGGCTCCTACTGGCCCTCCAGCCCTCACCCTCTGGCTTTGTCCACGGCAAACCAGCGACGGCTGAGACCCACTCGAGGGCCGGGACCCGAGGACGTAGAGCGTCGGCATCTAACCAAGCTTGCACATTAAAGGGGGGTACCTGAGCATCGCGACTCAGGGCTCCTACTAGCCCTCCAGCCCCCTCACCCTCTGGCTTTGTCCACGGCAAACCAGCAACGGCTGAGACCCACTCGAGGGCCGGGACCCGAGGACATAGAGCGTCGGCATCTAGCCAAATCTGCAGGAACACATCACAAGTTAAGGCCCAGTGCCAGGCGCAACCCGCCTAGAGGTAGGGCCCCGTGAGTCCCGTGCTGGCTTACGGGTGCTCAGATACACCTCCTCAGGCCCTATCGTGCCAGCCACGTGTCAGGGCGGGGCTGTACACGCCCCGGGGGCTCCTCCCGGAGGGAAGCCCCCTCCCACGCACCAGTGGAAGCACCATGCTCTGTGCTGGCTGACGACACTACTGAGGAGCGGCTATGCCCGTACACATACGGAAGCGCTATGCTCCGCGCTGGTGATAAACAACTGAGGGTGGCCCCCGACCACATCAACCTCAGGGAGCCCAGAGCTCAGTGTCTAGCCTCATCGCAACGCCTCCCCTCGGGAGTGCCGCGCGAGGGGGCTGGGCACGGGGGCTGCGCCTGGGTCATGCCCAGGCGTACGCCACCCAGCCAGGCCCCTCGGGCCTGGTTCATCGCACGTCCCTCCCCGAGCGGAGCCAAGGTACGAAGGCCGTTTGAGCGTCAAGGGGGACTCCTGAGCATCGCGACTCAGGAGCCTAACTGGTCACGTAGCCCCTCACTCCTTTGTTCCGAAAGGCTAATGGCGGTTGAGGTATGCACGGGGCCGGGCTCTGCAGACGTAGAATGGCAGATTCACCCACACATCTCACCTCCCTACTTGTTGTTCGTGCGCCAAGGGGGACTCCTGAGCATCACGACTCAGGAGCCTAACTTGTCACGTAGCCCCTCACTCCTTGGTCCCGTCCTGGTTTCCGGTCGGGGCTAACAGCGGCTGAGGTATGCGTGGGGCCGGGCTCTGCCGGCGTAGAACATAAGCAAGTAGGAAGAGCATGAATCTCAAGGAATTCAAAAGCAAATATTACAGTCCATAACTGTTATCACTACACCAAACACAAGTTTAAATGCCTCCCTGAGGCACGATGCATGTTGTAGGAGCTGAAAGCAGAACAGGAGCCACAATGGAGTCATTTGTTGGCGGCGGAGCCAGTTGCAGGACCAGCAGCGCCTCGCTTCGGCTTGGTGCTGAAGGCCCGGAACTTCCCCAGCAGAGCCTCCGCACGACCCTTCACGGCCTCAGCAGCGGCAGCGGCAAGCTCGCCGCTCACTAGCTCCAGCAGGCTGTCGAGGTCGACGTTGGGATCGCGAAGGTAGACGTGGGTAAGGACCCGCGTCAGCGCTGCAGAAGACAGGACACGCACCTCGGCCTCAGCCGTAGAGCCAAGGCCAAGGGTGACATCTTCAAGAGCACGGACCAGGAAGGGGAGCATCTTGGCGGGGCCGTCCTCGGCGCCGGCCAGCGGGCTTTCCAGGCCGCTGTCGTAAAGCGACCTCAGCAAGCCGCGAGCCTTCACCTCCATCTCTGTGAAGGCCGCGTGGTCCTCGGCAAGGACCCGTGCCTTGCCGTCCAGCTCGACCTTCCACGCCTCCAACTCCTGCTCCAGTGCGCCCAGGCGGTTAGGACGCTTGTTAAGCTTGGCGCCTCCGTCCTTGACGGCCGCCTCGCGAGCCTTCAAGTCGTCCTCCTTCTCTTGGCGAACGCGGGCCTCTTTGGCAAGCTGGTCCCGCAAGCCCTGCAGCTCGCTCTCCAGCGCCTTGCAGTGACCTTGGGCATCGGCCGCCTCCCCCAAGGCGACATTGCGAGCAGCCTTCGCCTCAAGGATGGCCAGCTTCTCCTCGTCGCAAGCCGTCGAGGCCTGAACTAGCGCCGCCCGAATCGAAGCGTTGGAACGAATCCAGCCAGAAGCCAGCTCCAAGCGCCCGGCCACCAAGCGAGGGTCGGCGCCCAGAAAATCTTGCCGCAGCCGGTCCAGTTCAGCAGCAGGACAGTGGAAGGAGTCGGAGAGACAGCAGTTGGTGGAGTAGGAGGAGAGGACGGCAGTGTAACCACAGCCGGGACTTGCTGCGCCCCAACAGTTGTGGCGGTGGCATCAGTCAAGGATACCTCAGGAGTCGCTTCGGCCATGGGGGTTGAGCTCGCCCCAGCCAGCTCCACCAGGCCTCGCGAGGACGACCGAGCAGGAGAGGCCCGTGCCTTGCAGTCACCTCCTTTCGCGGGCGGAGGCGCTGCCCCAGACGGAACCTCAGGAGTCCCCTTCAGCTTCTTCGCCGCAGGCGTCAGCCTAGCCAAGAGATACGGACATCAAGCCTCAGCGACAAAACTGGGAGTAAACAAGAATCAAGCACTTACTAGTCGCCGCTCGCGAGCTCGAGCAACCTCCGGCCGTACTTGAAGCCCGAGAGCCAGCTGCTGGGATCAGCCTCGAGAGGCTCGAACGCAGGAGGCATGTCTGCGGGTCACCTCGGAGCCGGGGCAGACCCGAGGGGGACCAGCCCAGTCCTATCCTTCTTCCGGATCGGGCGCAAGCTCTCATCGCCCCGCTCATTGTCATCCTCGTCATCACTCGGCAAGAGGCGGAGAGCGCGGGACCTGCGCCGGGGGAGGGGCGCTCTCGACTCCCCGTCGGTAGCCTCGGAGTCAGACCCTTCTCCCCACTCCTCTCCTTCCTCCTCTTCGCTGGAGTCGCTGGAGGACACGTTCACCGTCGCCAGGGCCGCCGGTCCTCGGGAACCTGCATGGGCACGGGCCCGTCCCCATTGAAGACGGGCATGGAGTACACCACCTGCTCCCAATCAACCCGAAGGAACAAGGGTACGGGGGCGCCCTCCAGCCTCGCCACGTCTCCTCCGACCAAAGATTGGAGGACCGCGATCAGATCTTCGTCGGCCAAGACTGCGGGGCTCAGGCGGGGCCTCCACAGCGGAGGCGAGTACTTACGAAGCGGGGCCACCTAGTGCTCCAGGAACTCCCTCAGGAGTGACGCACCAGTCAGCTTCGCCGCCGCCATGTTGGCCGGCCTCAGATCCGCGTCCATCTTCTCCAACACCGGCTTCGCGCGGGGGTCCACAAGTTCCGCGCGAGACCAATCATCGGAGCTCGTGGGCTGCTTCATGGGCAGAATCAGCCGAGGGTGGATGCGCCCAGCATCTACCATGACCCACTTGCTCCTGAAGCCCTCAATCCTCTTCCCGGGCTTCGAGATGGCGTTGGAGCCGCCATACGCGACAAAGCTCGCGCACGCGGAGAGAGGGCCACAAGAGGACCGGAGGGAGAAGTAGTGGCGCAGCAAGGCCACTGAGGGCTGCACCCCGACGTGAGCCTCGCAATAGTAGGCGAAGATCGCCAGAAGAAGGACAGAGTTGGGGTGGAGGTGCAGAGCTTGCAAGTCGTAATGGCGGAGGACAGAGAAGAAGAACTCAGAAAAAGGAGGTACCGGACTGGCAGCGATGGCGCTTACAAAGAGCGGATAGAAGGTGCTCCATTGGCCCTCAGGGAGGGCGGAGCCGACCTTGAACACCTTTGCCCCGTCGATGCCTTGCGTCGCCACCATCCGGCGCATCCGGGCAAGGCTCGCCTCCGACACGTTCGGCGAATCCAAGGTGGGTGAGTACCAAGATTCGGCCGGGGTCTGGCGAGGCGCCATGTCTTGCTAGGGCACGCGGTCGAAGTAGATCTGAAGATTTCGGAGGCAGAAAGGAAGGGCGCAAGAAAGGGGATCTGGGCAAAGACCGGAGGAAGCAAGGGAAGCAAAGCCCAGGCAGATGCCACTCTTTTGTCGATTCACGCAGTTGCTAAGGCGCCCACGTCCAGTCAACCACCACGCGGCGCCCAAGGCCGCAGGCTGTTAGGGCCAGCGACGCTTCACACTTGCCCCTTTGCCTCTCTGCTTAGCCAAGTCCGGGCGCGCCTTGGGCCCGGGGGCTACTGTCAGCGTTCTGGGAATGGGGGTCCCCAGACTTGCCTGCCTGCGGCCTGCGGCGTGGCTCAAGGGGCAGCCCAGCATGGCCCATCTTCATCGGCATGAGTTCAAGACCCTCGCGAGGGGCCAAGCCTCGCGGGGTGGACGACAGGAAGCCTCCTCGGGCACGGCCTCGTCAGGCAGGCTCGCGAGGAGGCGGAGAGATCAAGGCAGGGTACCTCACGAGGTGCCCATGACGCAAGCCATGACGACCAAGGCCAGGCAGGCGCCAGGCGGGCGCCGGCCCATGCAAGTCCTTATTTCCTCTTTGGTGTATAGGGAGCAAGCGCAGGCAAGAGTATCAAGCAAAGGAGGCCATTTCGGTGCAACAAGACCAAGACCAGTAGAACGGCAGGATGGAGGTCATCATGGAGCCCAAGCCGGTGTCACCGCCAGAGTCTTTGGTAGGCGAGGACCGACTTTAGTCAGGATAAGTGTACTAGATGTTCCCCTTCAAAATGGCCAATTGTTGGTGCCCTTCCCGCTCAATATTTGGGAAGAGGCCCAGGGCCTTTGCCTATAAATAGGACTAGCCACCCACAAGGTAGAGGCATCTAGAAATCGATCGGATTATCATTTGGAGCGACTGAACTCCCCCCAGCAGTTCATCGCACCGGCCAAGAATAGACCCTCGCGAGGTTGTTCTTCCTTGTATTGTTCATCATCAGCCCAAGAGGCAATCCACCACACCACAAACAAGAGTCGGGTATTACACCATAATGGTGGCCCGAACTAGTATAAACCCTGTGTCTCTTGTGTTGCTCTTTTCATATCTTAGATCCATAGCGAGGCGGTGAGGCACAGGTAGGTAGAGGGCGAAATCTCCGCGCGCACCCCAGTGTTTGAATCTAGAGGGTCTGCCGGAACCCAAAATCCGACACACCATACTCTCATGAGTGCGGTGATTCAGAAGGTTTCGTCCGCCAAGAGCGGACTAACCGAAGCCTGCACCAGCCTCCTAACAGGCTTTGAGGTACGTAGTAAAAATGTGTGAAATTACCACCCGATAGGTAGTAGCCCCTGATACTCTGTTTGGTGTTCGGAAGGAAAAACCAAACGGAGGGTCAATTATAATCCGCAGGAGTCTAACAGTAAGTTTGAATGTGAATAAACAGGCTGTGCTGCTGGCCGCTGCTGCCCGTATGGCCGAAATCGCCGGCCTAAAGCAGGACTTGGAGCGGGCGCAGGGAGAGCTCGGCCTCACGAGGAGGCAGCTCGAGGAGAGCAAAGGTAAATGATTCCCCTCTCTCATATAGTAAAGTATAGAAAAAATTGGTTATTCTAATGACGAGGCATCGTGATTTGGTAACAGAGGCCAGCACCGAAGTAGCGTCTCTTAAGAAAGCGCTATCCGAGGCCGAACACAAGGCGGCCTTGGAACGCAAGGAGCACAAAAAGCAAGAAGCCCGAGTGGGCGAAGTACAAGAAGAGCTCCAGGAGCTCGGCAAAAGGTTCGAGTCCGTGGAGCATGAGCTTAAAGCAAAAGAGGTCGAGCTTGCGAAGGCCCTTACAAGTATAAAAGACGCCAAGGCCGAAGCCAAGAGGGCACGGTAGGAAATCCAGGAGGCCAGAAAGATATCGGCGGGTAAGAAATTCTTTATGCAAAGCAAACATGTGGAGGAGGCATTTCTTTTACTTACACGAGTCCAGAGCTCTCCAGGGGCATTCGCAGATCTGCCATGCAGCGTATCAGACGCCACGGAGTTCTACCGTGCTCAGGAGGGGGGCTCAACCGAGAAGCTATTCTGGTCCCAGTATGCTAGGGCCGAACATCCAACATCTCTGAGTGACCAACTGAAGCATTTGGTCGAACTCCACAGGGCGGTCGAAGTGGCTATGAAGGATTTCATAGTCCGGATGTGGCCTGGTGAGCCCCTGCCCACCAGCTACTTCGGCCTGATCAACTGGATGGTGAATGCCTGTCCGCGACTGGAAGTCATCAAGCGATCCTTTTGCATTGAGGGTGCCCGCCGGGCCCTTGCCTGTGCGAAGGTGCATTGGGGCAAGCTGGATGCGGAGAAGCTGGTGAAGGACGGGCCGCCAGAGGGCAAGCCACATCGCGTTCCTGAGAAATATTATGATGGCGTTATGAAGGGTGCTTGCCTCGTGGCCGATGAATGTACCGAGGACATAATTTTTGAATGAATTCACCTCTGTCATGTTTGTAATTTAAAGATGAAGTTACTTGCGCTATGTAGCGCTTTTGTTATTTAAAATATTACCTTCTGTGCGGCTGTTTATCAAAATCTGAAAGTAGGCCAGTCGTCGGCTTCTGCCCCCATGTAACTAGCACTGGGGTGTTCGTGGAAAACCCGGACACTCTTTATCCAAATGTTTGGTCCCTTAAGGAGGTGTCCAGCGCAGCGAATAAGGCAATCGGACTATGCGGCTTTATAACCTTCACTTAGCCATAGAAGTCTACAATTTTAAATTTCGGTGAAGCCCCTAGAATCCGGAAGGACGAATTGGGGCGCTATATACGCCTAGATCGGACGAAGCCGAATTATCGCCTAAAGCGGAAAAATCTTTAAAGATTTTAAGACCTCTCGAACAGCGACCAGCTCTTTGCCACATCATGTCGGTCAGTTTTTGGCTTTCTCTACAAAGGTGCTCGTCCGGAAGAACCAGGGCACAATCGTAGTAGTTCTCCCTGCGCTACCTTAGCCGATATAACGGAATGTAAGGCACCAAAACAAGGGAGCCGGGCTATCCCAACTGTAGACCCAAGACATGATTCGGAGCTGATGCATATAGTGCTATAAGTTCAGGGTGCCGCACTGTTGAAAGTGTTCGGACTTGTCTTACCGTATTATGGGGCGCCATAAGAAGCCCCTGGCAAACTGAACGTACCAAAGTGTACGGATGCAAAATCAAATAGACATTTGTAAGAAAAAATGCTCAAATAAGAATAATAAGCTGACGCTGTATATGATCTCCCATTGATGAATAACACGTTTAGGCATATCTTTACAATGAATGCATTAAGCAGAGATAAATAGGATTATTTGACATATCCTATCCAGAGACAGGCTACGTATAGATAGATAAAGCAGGTATAACGATCATAAATAGATTCCACCTGGGTATTTCCTTCTGTGCGCAAAGCCTGTTGCCTCCTTGGTTTTCGCTCCTATGTAAGTCCGACCATCCGGCTCTTCTAGAGAAGTTGTACTAAAGTATTGTCCTTAAAGGTAAAAGGAAAGGTTACGAAGCAATACCGTACTGTTGACTGAGCCACTGCTACGCCTCCGCCTGTGCCCATGGTATTTTGAGTGCGTAATTGTGCACACGTGGCACGAATGCTGCTTTGATGGGATTTGAGCGGAGGCCGGACTGCTAGTCATGCTCTTGGCGTGCCTATTGATCCTGTTGCGGGGTGTTCCGCCCTCGCTTGACGGAGCTTGAGGTTGTCGTCGCCGGATTGGTGGTTTGTCGGAGGAGGTCGCATTGTACTTCTGCCGCAAGGGCTGCAGTGTGCTCTTCTGTATGGAGAGAGCGGTCCATATTTCCATTGACTGTTATGACCCCGCGCGGGCCTGGCATCTTGAGCTTGAGGTATGCATAGTGTGGTACCGCATTGAATCTAGCGAATGCGGTTCGTCCGAGCAGTGCGTGGTAACCACTACGGAAAGGGACGATATCGAATATTAGCTCTTCGCTTTGGAAGTTATCCGGAGATCCGAAGACCACTTCCAATGTTATAGAGCCCGTACAACGGGCCTCTACTCCAGGAATTACACCTTTAAAGGTGGTTTTGGTGGGCTTAATCCTTGAAGGATCGATGCCCATTTTGCGCACTGTGTCCTGGTAAAGCAGGTTCAGGCTGCTGCCGCCGTCCATAAGGACTCGCGTGAGGTGGAATCCGTCGATGATTGGGTCTAAGACCAATGCGGCCGAGCCGCCATGACGGATGCTAGTAGGATGATCCCTACGATCGAAGGTGATCGGACAAGCGGACCATGGGTTGAATTTGGGGACGACTGGCTCCATCGCGTAGACGTCCCATAGTGCTCGCTTCCATTCCCGCTTGGGGATGTGGGTGGCGTAGATCACGTTGACCGTTTTCACCTGGGGGGGAAATTTCTTCTGTCCCCCCATGTTCGGACGCTGAGGCTCCTCGTCATCGTCGATGTGCAGCCCCTTGTCCTTGTTTTCGGCGTTTATTTTGCCGGCCTGTTTAAATACCCAGCAGTCTCTATTGGTGTGGTTGGCTGGCTTGTCCGGGGTGCCATGAATTTGGCACAAGCGCTCCAGTATACGGTCTAGACTGGACGGTCCCTGATTGTTTCTTTTGAATGGCTTCTTCCGCTAATCGGATTTAGATCCGCTGAATCCGGCATTAACCGTCGTGTCTTCGGTGTTGTCACCGTTATTCTGTCGCTTGTGTTTGTTGCACCGTAGCTTGCCGTTATTTTCCCGGACATCTGACGTGCCAGAATGTGGCGTAGTGCCACTGCGAGCCAACCAACTGTCCTCGCCCGCGCAAAAGCGGGTCATTAGTGTCGTGAGAGCTGCCATAGACTTGGGTTTCTCCTGGCCAAGGTGTCGGGCGAGCCACTCGTCAAGGATATTATGCTTGAAGGCCGCCAGGGCTTTGGCATCCGGACAGTCGCCTATTTGGTTCTTTTTAGTTAGGAACCGAGTCCAGAATTTCTTGTCTGATTCTCCGGGCTGTTGAGTAATGTGGTGTAACGCCCACGATGCGGCTATATCTCCCACGTGTCGAAGCACGACTTAGAGGCATAACCGCATGGTGGTTTTGTCGCAAGAAGGGTCATCTTCACACAATCCCATGTAATGAACAAGAATGGGATAAAGAGAGTTGGCTTACAATTGCCACTTCACACAATACATAAATAAGTTCATACATCATTCAAAATACACTCATAGACCGACTACGGTCAAATCCAAATGAAAATAAGACAACCCCAAATGCTAGATCCCCGATCGTCCCGACTAGGCTCCACTACTGATCATTTGGAAACGAAACATAGTAACGACCAAGGTCCTCATCAAACTCCCACTTGAGCTCGGTGGGGCCACTTGCGCTGGTATCCTCGGCACCTGCATCTGTTTTGGTAGAATCTGTGAGTCACGAGGACTCAGCAATCTCACACCCGCGAGATCAAGACTATTTAAGCTCATAGGTAGGAAAAGGGGTAATATGGTAGAGCTGCAGCAAGCACTAAGCATATATGGTGGCTAACATACGCAAGTGAGAGCGAGAAGAGAAGCAACGCATCGGTCGAGAAGCTAGAAGTGATCAAGAAGTGATCCTGAAACTACTTACGTTCATACATAACCCAAACCGTGTTCACTTCCCAGACTCTGCCGAGAAGAGACCATCACGGCTACACACACGGTTGATGTATTTTAATCAAGTCAAGTTTCAAGTTATATACAACCGGACATTAAAAAATTCCCATCTGCCTCATAACCGCGGGCACGGCTTTCAAAAGATAATATACCATGCAGGGGTGTCCCAACTTAGCCCATCACAAGCTCTCACGGTCAACGAAGGATATACCTTCTCCCGGGAAGACCCGATCAGTCTTGGAATCCCGGTTCACAAGACATTTCGACAATGGTAAAACAAGACCTGCAAAGCCGCCCGAAGTGTCGACAAATCCCGATAGGAGCTGCACATATCTCGTTCTCAGGGCACACCGGATAAGCGAAGCATACAGGTACCAACATAACCCAAGTTGCCAAGGGACGGTCCCGCACGGTGCTCTAGTTTGGACCAACACTCGGAGGAGCACTGGCCCGAGGGGTAAATAAAGATGACCCTAGGGATCGCAAAAACCCAAGGGAAAAAGGCTTAGGTGGCAAATGGTAAAACCAAGTGTGGGCCTTGCTGGAGGAGTTTTATTCGAAGCGAACTATCAAGGGGGTCCCATAAATCACCCAACCGCGTAAGGAATGCAAAATCAAGGAACATAACACTGGTATGACGGAAACTAGGGCAGACACCAGGCATAAGGCCGAGCCTTCCACCCTTTACCAAGTATATAAGGTGCATTAATTAAACAGGAGATATTGTGATATCCCAAAATATCCATGTTCCAACAAGGAACGAACTTCATCTTCACCTACAACTAGCAATGCTATAAGAGGGGCTGAGCAAAAGCGGTGACATAGCCAAACAACGGTTTGCTAGGACAGGATGGTTAGAGGTTTGACATGGCAATTTGGGAGGCAAGATAAACAGTGGCAGGTAGAGCTAACATAGCGATAGAGCGAGTACTAGCAAAGCAAAGATAGGAGTGATATCGAAGGTATGGTCATCTTGCCTGCTCTGGAAGGAAAAAGGATGAACAAGGCATCAACTTGGCAAACCAAGTATACCGCTGGAAATATGAGATGATTTCGGTTGAAATTGATATAAAGATCACCGAAAACGGATGCATGGTTTGCAAATGGCAAGCAAAACAAGAATGACACAAATCTGCGATTAACAGCACGATGCTACTTAGCATGCAACAAGAAACTATGCTACAGCACCCTAACATAAAAACAAAGCAAACGGAAGTGATCTACTGGAGACGCTTGACAAAAGAGAACACTGAGCTACGGCTAAATCACACAATAGCAGGTTCAAACAAGCATGACAAAAGTGCACAAGATATCAGCTTGGACATGGCATAAACAGCATCAGGAAGCAATGTTCAGAGCAAGCAATCAACATGCTACAGGAACTTATAATATCAAAACAAGACATGGCACGATTCTACTCAAGGCATAGAACAAAAATCCCTTACTGACCATGAGCCAAAAAGGATCAGAAGATATGATGGCACCCATGTAAACATAGCAAGTTTCGTTAATAGATTCAGCAAACAAAGCATGGCATTGACAGAATTGCGAAGGCATCTTCGCTAGCTCGATTCACTCACCACAAGTCATTGCATGACAATATAAGCATAGCATCAGCAAGAAGACATGTTTATGAAGCTAACATGGCAAGAACAAGTTCATAGCATACAAGGATCAACTACAACAACCTTGGCAAACTTGAATAACATGTAAACAATCTGCCAGGAAACATTTTATAGCAAAAGTAGAGCACGAAAATGACATGCTAGACTACTCCATAATTACAAACAGGGGCATGAATGGATAGAGAATAACCATATGTTCAAAACATCCTTACTGAAGTATCTCAAAATATGAATGGATCTCTCTGTAGCATCAAGTTTACATGGCATCAAAATAACAGCAGAACAGGGACTAAAATCAGCAACATCACGAAGCCTAGTTTGCATGCTTGTGCTAGTCACCACATTGATCACAAAAATGCATGTCAAGCACCTCTGTAAATAAGACATGGCATAGTACAAAACACCTGTAGAGCTCATGCCCATAAGATGCACACAATAAATGTAGCAAAAATGACAAATGCACACATTCTGTTAAGAATTAGAAACTAACATTATATAGCACTCTTGCGTCAGAGATTCAGGCATCTATATGACCTCAAATGAACATGGCCCAATGGAACAAAATGAAGAGCATATCCTGATGAACATTTTGATATATCATGCGCATGAAACGGAGCTACGATGACGGAGTTATGATGCGATGAACAGGGCTATAAAATACTGCAGACTTGGAGGATTTCGGGGTCAACCTAGGGTTTGACCCGATCTGGATCTGGATCTGGGCACGGACGCCGAGGTCCACCAGAGCCACTCGCCGGAGCAGGGTCAGGGATGGCCGGAGAGGAGCTCGGGGAAGTTGTCGGGGCGAGGCTGGTCGGATCCGGCGGAGGTCGGCGCGGCGGCAACCGCGACGGGGGCTGGCGGCGTCGGGCGGCGGCCGGGGCG
>NC_057795.1:146071796-146081239 GCF_018294505.1 Triticum aestivum | reverse complement strand
GCGGTGGCCGAGGCCACATGGCGGGCTGTGAGAGGCTGGGGCGCGGCGGCGGACGCGTCCAGCGCCGGGCGGACGTGTCCGGCGCGCGGAGGAAGGAGAGACTAGGGTTTTTACCTGAAAATTTCGGGGATGGGCACATATTTATAGGTAGAGGGAGCTAGGAGACTCCAAATGGAGTGCGGTTTTCACCCACACGATCGTGATCCGACGACGGAGAGCATGGAAGTGAC
Organism: Triticum aestivum; assembly: GCF_018294505.1. NCBI lineage: Eukaryota > Viridiplantae > Streptophyta > Magnoliopsida > Poales > Poaceae > Triticum > Triticum aestivum. The sequence goes on along the minus strand of NC_057795.1, from coordinate 146,081,009 downwards.
TTAGATGGGTTATTGGGCTGTTTTGAAGAGGTGTTGGGCTGCAACCCAAAAGAGGCCTTTGCGGTTATGTGGTTAACCGTTGGAGTATCAAACGAGCTCCAAATGCCACAAAACTTGACAGGTGGTCTACCGGTGGTGTACCAAGGCCACTTGGCAAGCCTCGGTCCATTCCGAGAATGTTTAACACCCGCACACAAAAAGAGACAAGAGGCGTGCGCCGGTGCATGTGGGAGTGTCAGATTGCAAAACGGACAACGGGGAAAATGCTCGCATGCATGAGACGAACACGTATGCAAATGAGATGCACATGATGACATGATATGAGATGCATGACATGAATAAAATGCAAAACAAAAGACAAAACCCAACCACGGAGGGAATATCATAACACATAGCCAAAAATGGCAAGAGTTGGAGTTACAAAGATGGAAAGTTACATCCGGGTTTTTACAACACTCCACCACTACAAGAGGATCTCGTCCCGAGATCTAGGACTGAAAGAACTCTGGATATTCGGAACAGAGGTGATCCTCGCGCTCCCAGGTGGCTTCTCGGTCGGAATGGTGTGACCACTTCACTTTCAGGAATTTGATTGACTTGTTGCGAGTTTTGCGCTCGGTTTCTTCAAGAATAGCAACGGGGTGCTCGTGATAAGAGAGATCTTCTTGGAGGTCGATTTCTTCGAAGTTGATAGTGCGCTCAGGAGTCTTGAAGCACTTGCAAAGCTGTGACACGTGAAACACATCATGCACGTTTGCAAAGTTGGACGGAAGCTCAAGTTGATAGGCGAGGTCGCCTCTTTTGCCAATGACCTTGAAAGGACCCACGTATCTAGGGGCAAGCTTCCCTTTGATACCGAAGCGACGAGTGCCTTTCATTGGAGAGACGCGGAGGTAGACATGGTCTCCAATTTCAAAAGCCACATCTCGGTGCTTGCTATCATAGTAACTCTTCTGTCGCGATTGCGCGGCTTTGAGATTCTCACGAATGACTTTGGACATTTCTTCGGCTTCTGTGATCAAGTCGTTGCCAAGAAGTTGGCGTTCAGCTGTCTCGGACCAATAGAGAGGAGTGCGGCACTTTCCGCCATAGAGAATTTCGAATGGGGCCTTGCCCGAACTCGCTTGGAAGCTATTGTTGTAGGAGAACTCGGCATATGGAAGACAATCTTCCCACTGCAAACCGAAAGAGATGACACAAGCCCTCAGCATATCTTCAAGGATTTGATTGACTCGCTCGACTTGGCCACTTGTTTGAGGATGGAAAGTTGTGCTGAAACGAATGTTGGTACCCTTGGCCTTCTGAAAGGAGTCCCAGAACTTAGAAGTGAAGATGCTTCCACGATCTGAAGAGATCAATTGTGGAATACCGTGCAAGGAGACAATTCTGGAGGTGTATAGCTCTGCCAGCTGAGCTGATGTGATAGATTCTTTGATAGGAAGAAAATGAGCCACTTTAGTAAGCTTGTCAATGACAACGAAGATAGTATCATTTCCACACTTGGACTTAGGAAATCCAGTCATGAAGTCCATCTCGATATGGTCAAACTTCCATTCCGGAATAGCAAGAGGTTGGAGGAGACCAACTGGTCTTTGGTGTTCTGCTTTCACCCTTCTGCAGACATCACATTCATTCACGAATTGAGCAATTTCTTGCTTCATTCGAGTCCACCAATACGACTGCTTGAGGTCATGGTACATCTTTGTACTTCCAGGATGAATGGATAGGAGGGAATTGTGTGCCTTGTTCATGATGACTTTTCTCAGATCGCCTTTTGGAACCACAATTCGATCCTCGAAGAAAAGAGTATCTTTGTCATCCAAGCGATAGAACTTGTATTTGGAAATGCCCTTGTCAATACCACGTTTCACCTTCTTCACCATGGTATCCAAGAGTTGTGCCTCACGAATTTAATCTTCCAAAGTAGGAGAGACTATGAGGTTGGCAAGAAAGCCTTGAGGAACAACTTGAAGATTCAGCTTGCGGAAAGCTTCACAAAGATCTGGTTGAAATGGCTTGAGAATTAGACTGTTGCAATAAGCCTTTCTGCTCAGAGCATCTGAAATCACATTCGCCTTGCCAGGAGTATATTCAATACTAGGATTGTACTCTTGAATCGACCCATCGAGTTTGTCTGAGGTTGAGGTTGGGTTGAGTGAAGATATACTTGAGGCTCTTGTGATCGGTGAAAATGTCCACTTGCCTTCCCAATAAGAGATGTCTCCATGTTATCAACGCATGGACAACTGCCGCCAACTCAAGATCGTGAGTGGGGTAGTTCTTTTCGTTGGGCTTCAACTGACGAGAGGTATAGGCCACAACTTTCTTCTCTTGCATTAACACAGCACCGAGACCTTGAAGAGAAGCATCACAGAAAACTTCGAATGGCTTGGATTCATTAGGAGGAGTCAAGACAGGAGCTGTGACTAGCTTCTCTTTGAGGGTGTTGAAAGCAACGTCACACTCAGGCATCCAGACATACTTGACATGCTTCTGGAGGGGGTTGGAAAGAGGCTTTGCAATCTTAGAGAAGTTCTCAACGAATCTTCGGCAATAGCTTGCAAGACCAAGAAAACTGCGGAGCTGCTTGACATTCTGAGGAGGTTCCCAATTCACAACGGCAGACACCTTCGCGGGATTAACAGCAATGCCCTTGGCGGAGATGATATGACCAAGGTAAAGAACTTCATCAAGTCAGAACTCACATTTGGAAAACTTCGCATAGAATTGATACTCTCTGAGCTTGTCGAGGAGCAATCACAAATGTTTGGCATGATCCTTCTTATTCTTGGAGAAGACCAAGATGTCATCGAGATACACCAGAACAAATTCATTGGTGTAGGGGTTGAAGATAAAGTTCATCATTCGAGAGAAAGTTGGACGAGCATTGACAAGGCCGAAAGACATGACAGTATATTCATAAGAACCAAAGCTTGTTCTGAATGTTGTCTTGGGAACATCTTGTTCACGAATGGGAATCTGATGATAACCCATACGAAGGTCAAGCTTGGAGAATACTTTAGCACCTCTGAGTTGCTCGAATAGCTCATTGATGTTGGGAAGTGGATACTTGTTCTTGATTGTCTTCTTGTTCAATGGACGGTAATCGATGCAAAGTCGGTCTGTGCCATCCTTCTTCTGGACAAAAAGAACTCCACAACCCCATGGAGATGAACTTGGTCTGATCAAACCCAGACGCTCTTGTTCATCGAGCTGTTTCTTCAATTCCTTCAGCTCCATAGGTCCAAGCTTGTATGGACGCTTGCAAACGGGTTCAATACCAGGCTCAAGATCAATAACAAACTCGACTGGCCGATGAGGAGGCGTACCCGGAAGCTCTTCTAGAAAGACATCTTGGTACTCACAAACGACTGGAATTTGAGAAATAGCATCCAACTCGCCCTTCTCATTGAGAGAAAACAACCGAATGGTTTCATCACGAGTGGCATAGATGATAACATCCTCAGAAGGGTGTGTCAATTGAATCTGCCTGGCAGCACAATCAAGCTGAGCCTTGTGCTTAGAAAGCCAGTCCATCCCGAGAATTAGATCGATATCAGAGTCACCAAGAACAAATGGTTTAGAAAGAAATTTATAGTCTCCCATCTTGATAGAGACATCATGAACTATCGAGTTGGCTCTCATTGACTTCCCCGGAGAAACAACACCCAAAGGTTTATCCAGGTAAGACCAAGTAAAATCATTCTTTGCAAAGAACGATCTTGACATGAAACAATGCGATGCACCAGTATCAAATAAGATTTTTGCAGGAATATCATTAACTGAGAGATTACCCATTATCACATCAGAAGAATCCTCTGCTTGCGCTGCATTCATCATGTTCACCTTTGCAGACTTTGGGTTATGCTTGACCACTGCATTGCTTGAAGATCTCATAGGAGGAGGAGGAAGGCGCCTTTGTTTGAAGCACTTGTTCGCGTATTGACCTTTCTGCTGGCACTTGTTGCAAGTCACTTATGAGAGCGGACGATGATAAGGAGCATTTGACCTTGGAGCTTGAGGCTGAGACTTGTTCTGATAGCCTGGGTTGGATGGGTGGGAAGATCCACGACCACCTGAGTTCTTCTGCTGGTAGGGCTGACGAAACGGAGGAGGAGGAAGGTAGAACTTTTGCTGCTTAGCTGCCACTTGTGAGGAAGAAGAAGACTGGACTGCATCCCTGATTCTCTTCTTAGAAGCGTCACACTTGAGCTGAGCACCTTCTTGCTTGAGTGCCATATTGTAGAATTGATCAAACTGAGTAGGCTCAACAAGAACAAGAGCTAACTGCAGATCCTCTCTAAGGCCACCTCTGAATTGATAAATCATACTCTTTTCATCAGGAACATCTTGTTTAGCGAAGCGAGCAAGTTTCTGAAACTGCTTGTTGTATTCGTACACAGACATGTTGCCTTGCTTGAGATTGCGGAACTCCTCACGCTTGCTCTCAACAACACTGGTAGGAATGTGGTGAGCTTTAAAGTCCCGACAGAAATCAGTCCAAGTAATCACTCGACCTCCTCTAGAATCCTTTTATTGTTGGAACCAATCAGCTGCTTGATCCTTGAGCTGAAAAGAAGCGAACTTGACGTAGTCCTCAGGCCTGACATTGCTACATTCAAAATGCTTGTTGATATCCACGAGCCAATCATCGGCGTCTGTGGCCTCAGCACAGTAGCTGAAAGACTTCGGCTGATTTGCAAGGAATTGGTTGAGGGTAGGAAACTAGGGTTGATGATTGAACTGCACTTGACCTTGATTCCCTTGGTTGCCTTGGCCTTGGTTGCGCTCTTGCATGAGCTGAATCATCATCTGGGCATTGGCGTTTGTGGCTGCCATCAAAGCTTGCCATGCCTCCGGAGGCGGAGGTGGAGGTGGAGGGTTCGCCTGACTCCCATCATTGCGTTTCGGATTCTGACGCGTTGGCGGAGCCATCCCGAAGAGGGTGACATCCGTTAGCATCTTGATAGACAGATAGACAAGTTGAATCAACGGATAGAAATTGCAACATATAGTCTTCACAATAAACATTTGAACAAAGATGAACGAATGAATTCCCAAAGCTAACATCACACGTCCATTAAGGTGAGAAGCCACTTGATAAGAGATTGATGAATGAAATAAACAAGGTACAACTAGAACAAATAAGTGGTAAGGATTACCCAATCACAAACCAAATATCTGCGGGAAGAAATGCTAGAGCTACTTGAATCCCACCTATAAACTCCCCCAACTTTCTGGTTATGCAATCGGGTGTTGGAGATACAGGGGAAGCAATATATCTCACCCAAACTAACAATCCCTACATCCAGCTGTATCCATCCGTCAACACATAACCAAGAAACCTTCGGAAATCGTGTACCTCAACCTTCAAAAAGCATCCGTTATACGAGTTATGGCAATACTCCCGAACTCCCGCCCCAGTACTGGGTGGCGTCGAGGTTATCTCACCAACAACTGAATAAAAGAGATTTTCGATGTCCGCAAAACTCAGGTATTTCGGAACTGCAACGATAAAATTGTGACGACAACACCTCGGAGCTCAACTCCCCGGGTCACTGCCACATAAAAGACAGGAGGCACCAAGAACAATGTTCTCGTCACAAAACCATCGGAATGATTCCAAGATACACATGTGATCCTAAAAAAATTAGTGAAATTTGAGGAGAGGAAAGTCAAAACATCTATGTCAGGAGACCTCACCAGAGCGACGAAGGGACTGAGGAGTAAAAAGAATCCTACTCTCCGATATATATAATCCTAAGACTCAAAACATTTTTTGTTCTAGACTCAACAACGCCAGCAAACAATCAAGCAGGGGGCTCCTAAGTCGGGGATGGCTCTGATTACCAACTTGTAACGCCCGCGATGCGGCTATATCTCCCACGTGTCGAAGCACGACTTAGAGGCATAACCGCATGGTGGTTTTGTCGCAAGAAGGGTCATCTTCACATAATCCCATGTAATGAACAAGAATGGGATAAAGAGAGTTGGCTTACAATTGCCACTTCACACAATACATAAATAAGTTCATACATCATTCAAAATACACTCATAGACCGACTACGGTCAAGTCCAAATGAAAAGAAGACAACCCCAAATGCTAGATCCCCGATCGTCCCGACTGGGCTCCACTACTGATCATCTGGAAACGAAACATAGTAATGACCAAGGTCCTCATCAAACTCCCACTTGAGCTCGGTGGGGCCACTTGCGCTGGTATCCTCGGCACCTGCATCTGTTTTGGTAGAATCTGTGAGTCACGAGGACTCAGCAATCTCACACCCGCGAGATCAAGACTATTTAAGCTCATAGGTAGGAAAAGGGGTAATATGGTAGAGCTGCAGCAAGCACTAAGCATATATGGTGGCTAACATACGCAAGTGAGAGCGAGAAGAGAAGCAACGCATCGGTCGAGAAGCTAGAAGTGATCCTGAAACTACTTACGTTCATACATAACCCAAACCGTGTTCACTTCCCGGACTCCGCCGAGAAGAGACCATCACGGCTACACACACGTTTGATGTATTTTAATGAAGTCAAGTGTCAAGTTATCTACAACCGGACATTAAAAAATTCCCATCTGCCTCATAACCGTGGGCACGGCTTTCGAAAGATAATATACCATGCAGGGGTGTCCCAACTTAGCCCATCACAAGCTCTCACGGTCAACGAAGGATATACCTTCTCCCGGGAAGACCCGATCAGTCTCGGAATCCCGGTTCACAAGACATTTCGACAATGGTAAAACAAGACCAGCAAAGCCGCCCGAAGTGTCGACAAATCCCGATAGGAGCTGCACATATATCGTTCTCAGGGCACACCAGATAAGCGAAGAGTACAGGTACCAACATAACCCAAGTTGCCAAGGGATGGTCCCGCACGGTGCTCTAGTTTGGACCAACACTCGGAGGAGCACTGGCCCGGGGGGGGTAAATAAAGATGACCCTCGGGCTCGCGAAAACCCAAGGGAAAAAGGCTTAGGTGGCAAATGGTAAAACCAAGTTTGGGCCTTGCTGGAGGAGTTTTATTCGAAGCGAACTGTCAAGGGGGTCCCATAAATCACCCAACCGCATAAGGAACGCAAAATCAAGGAACATAACACCGGTATGACGGAAACTAGGGCGGCAAGAGTGGAACAAGACACCAGGCATAAGGCCGAGCCTTCCACCCTTTACCAAGTATATAAGGTGCATTAATTAAACAGGAGATATTATGATATCCCAAAATATCCATGTTCCAACAAGGAACGAACTTCATCTTCACCTGCAACTAGCAATGCTATAAGAGGGGTTGAGCAAAAGCAGTGACATAGCCAAACAACGGTTTGCTAGGACAGGATGGTTAGAGGTTTGACATGGCAATTTGGGAGGCAAGATAAACAGTGGTAGGTAGAGCTAACATAGCGATAGAGCGAGTACTAGCAAAGCAAAGATAGAAGGGATATCGAAGGTATGGTCATCTTGCCTACAAGGTTCTCAGAGTTGTCGAAGGCTTGATCCTCGTTAGCATACTCAACAGGTCCCTCGTTCATGTACTCGTCTCCCCGCTCTATCCAAAGCGAGAACACAAGCAATGGAACCACAATAAATCATGGTGCAATGCACAAGCCACATGATGCAATACATGTCATGATATGCGAGATGTGATATGCTATGCATATGCGTGCTCCGGAAGGAAAAAGGATGAACAAGGCATCAACTTGGCAAACCAAGTATACCGCTGGAAAGATGAGATGATTTCGGTTGAAATCGATATAAAGATCACCGGAAACGGATGCACGGTTTGCAAATGGCAAGCAAAACAAGAATGACACAAATCTACGATTAACAGCACGATGCTACTTAGCATGCAACAAGAAACTATGCTATAGCACCCCAACATAAAAACAAAGCATATGTCAGTGATCTACAGGAGATGCTTGACAAAAGAGGAACACTGAGCTACGGCTAAATCACACAATAGCAGGTTCAAACAAGCATGACAAAAGTGCACAAGATATCAGCTTGGACATGGCATAAATAGTATCAGGAAGCAATGTTCAGAGCAAGCAATCAACATGCTACAGGAACTTATAATATCAAAACAAGACATGGCATGATTCTACTCAAGGCATAGAACAAAAATCCCTTACTGACCATGATTCAAAAAGGATCAGAAGATATGATGGCACCCATGTAAACATAGCAAGTTTCGTTAACAGATTCAGCAAACAGAGCATGGCATTGACAGAATTACGAAGGCATCTTCGCTAGCTCGATTCACTCACCACAAGTCATTGCATGACAAGATAATCATAGCATCAGCAAGAAGACATGTTTATGAAGCTAACCATGGCAAGAACAAGTTCATAGCATGCAAGGATCAACTACAACAACCTTGGCAAACTTGAATAACATGTAAACAATCTGCCAGGAAACATTTTATAGCAACAGTAGAGCACGAAAATGACATGCTAGACTACTCCATAATTGCAAACAGGGGCATGAATGGATAGAGCATAACCATATGTTCAAAACATCCTTACTGAAGTATCTGAAAATATGCATGGATCTCTCTGTAGCATCAAGTTTACATGGCATCAAAATAACAGCAGAACAGGGACTAAAATCAGCAACATCACGAAGCCTAGTTTCCATGCTTGTGCTAGTCACCACATTGATCACAAAAATACATGTCAAGCACCTCTGTAAAGAAGACACGGCATAGTACAAAACACCTGTAGAGCTCATGCCCATAAGATGCACACACTAAATGTAGCAAAAATGACAAATGCACACATTCTGTTAAGAATCAGAAATTAACATTATATAGCACTCTTGCATCAGATATTCAGGCATCTATATGACCTCAAATGAACATGGCCCAATGGAACAAAATGAAGAGCACATCTTGATGAACATTTTGATATACCATGCGCATGAAACGGAGCTACGATGACGGAGTTATGATGCGATGAACAGGGTTATAAAATACTGCAGACTTAGAGGATTTCGGGGTCAACCTAGGGTTTGACCCGATCTGGATCTGGATCTGGGCACGGACGCCGAGGTCCACCTGAGCCACTCGCCGGAGCAGGGTCGGAGATGGCTAGAGAGGAGCTCGGGGAAGTTGCCGGGGCGAGGCCGGCCAGATCCGGCGGAGGTCGGCGCGGCGGCAACCGCGACGAGGGCTGGCGGCGTCGGGTGGCGGCCGGGCGGCGGGGCGGCGGCC